>NC_053489.1:641064726-641092226 GCF_905171775.1 Rana temporaria
TATTACTAGTCATACAACATCAGAATTCTTCTATAGCCTATGGGCAGAGCATTTGACTGGAAATGTACGATTGCGGCGTCGTACAGTTTAGCTGCTTTGTCTAATCTTCTTAGAACTTTCGACGGACAGAACCTTTTCTGAAGTCGGATCGCCTTGAGTAGTGTGTATTAACACCGCTCCCATTCACTTCCATTGTTTTTCTCTACAGCGCGACTTGGGACGACTTGAGGCGACATGAAGTCGGATCGCAAGTCGCCCCAGTGTGAACCAGCTCTAAGCCTTTAATTGACAGATTCAACCTTAAAGGGTTGCTATAGGAAATCTTCTTTTTTTTTTTTTTTTTTTTAAGCTTTAAAATAACAAACCTGTTATACTTGCCTCCGCTGTGCAGTTCGTTTTGCACAGAGTGGCCCCGATCCACGTCTTCTGGGGTCCCTCGGCTGTCTCTGGTCCTCCCCGCAAGGACTCGCCACAGTCATGCGAGAGCGCGTATTGTGGTGAGTCCTTGCGGGAGCGCTCCCGTGATACAGTGAGCGGCCATAGCCACTCACTGTATCACTCGGCCCCGCCCCTTGGCGCGTCACTGGATGTGATTGACAGCAGCGCCAGCCATTTTTGCGCCCATCTACGAGAATCTGGGCCTATATGTTGTGAATCCTCTACTTTGTGTGTTTTTTTTTTTTTTTTTTTATTTTTTTTTTTTACATTTGGTATGCAAACACGTTCATTTCTACTTGAAACAGCTGAGAGGGGAGATGTGCTCCTGGGTGTCCACCTGATGGGCAAATGAAGAGGCAATTCTGGAGCAGCAAAGCTACTATTGATTCCTCAAACTATGGTACAACACTCTGCTACTGTCACCAATCTTCTTACTAATGATTCCGGACAAATGTCAAAACATGGATTACTTTTTGGGTACAAATTTGCATTTCTGTTTCAGAAAGATGTTTTTAGTAACGCTCACTTTTTTCTTTTGTTTTTTTAGAATCATCAAGTTCTTGGTATTGGAAGTGGTTCTACCATTGTTCACGCAGTCAATCGATTAGGTGTGTGTTTTATATATTATATAATCTCTATCTTTTCTGTCTATGCTCAGGTAACACTGGTGACTACTTCTTCCTTTTTTTTTTTTTTTTTTTTTTATTCTTTTTTTTTTTTTTTAGCTGAGAGGGTGAAGAATGAGAATCTGCAGGTGTCCTGTGTCCCGACATCTTTCCAGGTAGGGGGCTTTAATCTTGTTTATAATGTGAAATTAGATTTTCTGTCTTGGACTTAAAAATTTACAGGTAAGGTCATTAGAAGAGCGAGGATATGTTTACACTTGTGGTTGGGTAGGGTGGTGAAAACCCATGGTTGAGCGGTGTGATTATCGTGCTAAATGGTAAAGGCAGCTGACGGGAGTGTACACTGCTATGACCATGATGCAGAGGGCGTCCCCATTGGGTTGAATGTATGCAATGAATGCTTGGGGGGGTTTGAAGCTTGTGTAAACAAGCCTTTGGGATCTATTTTCAGAGAGTAAGCAATTGTTTTTCAGGAATTCCCAGTCATAATTATGTTAAAGGGGCTGTAAACCCTTACTTATAACCAGGGAAGCGATTAAATATATCCTACATGTTTTGCACCTCTCCTTAACATCCATTCAAAGTCCTGAATTTACACAGGATCTCTCAACTCCTGAAAATCAGATGGTGAGAAGCTGAAGTTACACTCTGTAGATCTCAGTGAGAGCGGTTTGGAGGGAGCCCCCCAACCCTACCCACCTTCACAGAAGAACAGAGCCGAGGCTGTCAATCAGCTGGGGGTCCCTCCCCTGTCACCATCTTTCTCTTGGTGTCAGGAAAGCTTGTCAGAAGTACCTCCATGCTGATAGCAGAGATATGAAGCAGCAGACAGAAATGACCCTTATGCCGCGTACACACGACCGTTTTTCATATCATGCAAAAAACGACATTTTCTCGACGTGATTTGTCGTGATTCCTCTCAAGCCTGCCTTGTATACAAGTTTGTGAAAAAAAAATGCTTGAGGAAAGCGCGGCGACGTACAACGGCACTATAAAGGGTAAGTTCCATTGGAATGGCGCCACCCTTTTGTCTGCCTTTGCTAATTTCCCCATCTCATAACTTGCTTCTTAGCATGCACGTTTTTTCCCCCCCCCCCCCACGTTAAAGCCTACACATGACCGTTTTTCACGACGTGAAAAAATAGAGCAGGTTCTTTTTCATACTGCTTGATTGTCTACTTTAAAGGATTTGTAATGGAATTTTCTTTATCGTACATCACGGGACACAGAGCGGCATTCATTACTATATGGGTTATATGGAGTACCTTCAGGTGTAGACACTGGCAATCTCAAACAGGAAATGCCCCTCCCTATATAACCCCCTCCCATAGGAGGAGTACCTCAGTTTTTCCGCCAGTGTCTTAGGTGTTAGTCATGGTTTAGCTTGCCTCCACATCCTTGGGATTAGGTGAGCTAACCGGTTCTGTCCAAAAAAGCCTCAGCGCTAAAGTGGTCAGTAACCGGACCCCAAACCCTTGGGGTATAGCCCATAATGCTTTTCTTTTTAGAGAGCTGGACCCTGGGCCCAGAACTTAGAAACCTTTGGGTGCCTAATGTTTCTGTTGCCAGAGTGCTATATGGGCCCAGGACAGTGGATCCTTCATAGGAACCCAGGGCCTGAAGGTCTAGACATCCCCACCGAGATGGGGGAAGATTGGGCCTCTTGCTTGGCAAAGTCCTGCGGCATGGAGCAGGTAAGTGAGGGGAAAACTTGCGGAACTTGGTTCTTAGCAGGTTTTTTCTGGGGGGTCACAGGGGACATGCCTAAAGTTATGCACTGCATCTGGCAAACTAGTCACATATCATAAAGATAGGATGGCTCTATATGTATTATTCCCCATAAGATGTGACCTCCCTTGTAGTGTTGGAAAAGCATTGAGTGGGGCCTGTGTTATATAAAAATATATGTGTGTGTCAGAGAGCTGTGCTTACCTGCAAGCCTCCAGGCGATGCTCCATTCAGTCTTCCTCCTCACGGCCTGCAAAGCAGGCAAAACGCTGACCTCCTCATGGCTGCAGTTTGCTGGAGCAGAGAGGTCCCTTCCTCCCAACCCCACCCCCCCCCCTGTCGGGAGGGGCATTTCCTGTTTGAGATTGCTGGGGGGGGAAGGGCGGGTCAGTGGCTTAAGGAAGGGGCGGCCCTTCCTTGTTTGTTCCATATAGCTCATTCAATACTTTGGAACTGAGGAGGAAAGACCAGAACGGCAAGCATGGGGCGCCGAGGACACACAGTGGCCAGAAAGAATATTGCAGTCTTCAGAAAGACTGTTTTCAAGCCTAGGAATAGGCTGTTTCTTTTCCATCTCATAGTTTTTCTTGCAATACTACTCAGGGGGACAGAATGTTTTTTCTTTCCTAGATTTGAAAAAAAAAAAAAGAGAAGTGTCATCTAGGGGAGAGGAAGCATTTTTTATCCCCCAAACAGGTGTTTGGGCATTTAACTATTTATAAGTCCCAGGTACCAATAAGTAGCAGGTGTACCTCGGTATTGTACCATGGCATCAAAAAACAAGGGTACAAGAGGTGGGGATTCCCCCAGAGAGTCTGAGGTCTCGGACAATGCTATGCCGCTGCTTTCCCCACAGGGAGCCTTGGGGCCATCGGGATCTGGGGCTGGAGCTGACGCGGGTCAGTCCAGCCCTAAGATGGTCACGGAGGAGGTATTACTCACCTCTTTAAAAGAGATGCAGAAAAGCATGGGTAAAATGATAGCCGCAGCTATGCGGGGCAGTAAGCGGAATAGATCTCCGTCGCCCGAGCGCGGACCCTCAGAAGAGGAGGTCCTTTCCTCAGGGGAATTGGACGACCTCTTGGACAAGGACCAAGTAGGTTCAGGGATCGAAGATCCGGATACAGAGGAGTCTGGGGCAGTCTCCCTGAGGGAGAGCTGGTGGATTCAAGGATTGTCGGACTTGGTCCATAGGGCATTCAACTGGCCAGTACCAGATCTCCAGGTATCGACGGTTTCAGCTTTGGGTTCACTGAGGGCGCCTCAAAGCAATGCTGTGTTTCCGATCCATCCTCTATTAGAGGGAGTTTTGTTCCAAGATTGGAACAAGCCAGATAAGATCTTCTTACCACCTAAGAAGTTCTCTGTCCTATATCCTATGGAAGAAAAATTTTCCAAAAGATGGGCTACTCCTGCAGTGGACGCAGCCATCTCATGTGTTAACAAATCGTTAACATGCCCTGTAGAAAACATACAGGTGTTCAAGGATCCAGTTGATAAGCGCTTGGAAGCACTACTTAAGAACTCCTTCACTACTGCAGGGGCAGTAGTACAGCCAGCTGTGGCTGCGATTGGGGTCGCTCAAGCATTATCGGATCAATTTAAGCAGATGCTTAAACTTATTCCTGCCCAGCAGGCAGAAGAATTTTCGGATGTCCCTAAGGCCATATGTTTTACGGTAGACGCAATCAAGGATTCTATCCAGCAAGCGTCACGTTTATCGTTATCCCTTATCCATATGAGAAGACTCTTATGGTTAAAAAGCTGGGAGGCTGAGCCCCCATGCAAGAAGCTCCTGGTAGGGTTCCCCTTCCATGGAGGACGACTCTTCGGAGAAGACCTAGATAAATACATTCAGACCATTTCAAACGGCAAGAGTACTCTCTTGCCAACTAAGAAGAAGGTTCAGGGGCCTGCGTTTAAACGACAGTATTCCCCTGGGCAGGGGCCCTCTAATGCCAAGCAGTATCGACGGCCTCCTGCAAAAGCAAACTTCGGCTTCAACAGCAAATCACAAGGACAGGCTGTTAGAGGCAAAAGGCAGTGGTTTCGCAAACCAGCAAAACCAGCCCCCAAGCCAACCTTATGAAGGGGCGCCCCCACCCACGAAGGTGGGGGGAAGGCTGCGACTCTTTTCAGAGATTTGGGAAGCCAGCATTCCCGACGAGTGGGTACGGTCTTCCGTGGCCACAGGCTACAAATTAGATTTCCTAAGGTTTCCTCCTCCTCATTTCCAGGAGTCGAGGATTCCAAACGATCCGCCTCGGATTCCGGCCAGCCTGGAACAGGGGCTGGGTTTCTACTCCAACCTATTCATCATCCCCAATGGAGATGTCAGGCCAATTTTGGACCTAAAGATGGTAAATGCATATCTAAAGATCCGCTCATTTCGGATGGAATCCGTGCGGTCAGCAGCTGCCACACTCCAGAAGGACGACTTCATGGCGTCCATAGACATAAAGGATGCCTACCTTCATGTTCCAATTTATCAGCCACATCAAAGATATCTACGCTTCATGGTGGCTTCGCGTCACTTCCAATTCGTGGCGCTTCCCTTCGGGTTGGCTACGGCCCCCCGGGTGTTCACGAAGGTCCTAGCTCCGATCCTAGCCAAGCTAAGGATCCAAGGGGTCACGATCTTAGCATACCTGGACGACCTCCTAGTCATAGACCACTCGTCTCCCGGCTTGGAGCGAGCAGTGGCCCTCACGGTCCAATACCTCGAGAGGTTCGGCTGGGTCCTAAATCGAGAAAAGTCAGCTTTCCAGCCCACAAGGCAGTTGGAATATCTCGGCATGAGATTAGACACAGAACAACAAGGAGTGTTCCTACCTCTGAGGAAGGTAAAAGCCATCAAGGAATTAATCCTACTGGTTCTAAGCAAGAAAGAACCGACTATTCGCCTATGTATGAGGTTACTAGGCAAGATGGTGGCCACATTCGAGGCGGTACCATACGCCCAGAGCCACACTCGCATCCTACAGGCAGCCATCCTGTCAGCATGGAGCAGAAGGCCACAGGCCTTGGATATCCCGTTGCCGCTCTCATCAAGAGTCCGACAAAGTCTGTGTTGGTGGTTAGACCCTCAGAATCTACTGAAAGGGAAGTCTTTCAGCCCAGTGGCTTGGAAGATAGTGACCACAGACGCCAGCCTGACGGGCTGGGGAGCAATTTTGGATGGTTGCACTCGCCAAGGTACTTGGGCAAAGCCAGAGAAGCAGTTGCCCATCAACATCTTGGAGCTCAGAGCTGCTCGACTAGCCCTCAGGGCTTGGACGTCAAAATTGCAGGGGTTCCCGGTGAGAATTCAATCAGACAATGCCACGGCCGTGGCATACATAAATCACCAAGGGGGAACCAGGAGTCAAGCCGCTCAGAGAGAGGTGAGCTTGATTCTCCTATGGGCAGAGGCTCATGTGCCCTGCATATCGGCAATATTCATTCCAGGAGTGGACAACTTTCAGGCGGACTTCTTAAGCCGCCAGACTCTATGGCCGGGGGAATGGTCTCTGCATCCACAAGTCTTTCAAGCACTCTGCCAAAGATGGGGAGTGCCGGACGTGGATATCATGGCATCGAGACTCAACAAGAAACTAGACAGGTTCATATCCCGCTCAAGGGATCCGATGGCCTGCGGAACCGATGCGTTGGTTTGCCCTTGGCATCAGTTCAAACTTCTTTATGCGTTTCCCCCGCTCCAGTTACTACCCCGCCTGCTGCGCAGGATCCGGGTGGAGCACATACCAGTCATCCTGGTAGCTCCAGCATGGCCCAGAAGGGCATGGTACTCACTAATCTTAAGGATGGTAGTGGGAGACCCTTGGACTCTTCCTCTACGGCCAGACCTGCTATCGCAAGGTCCGATCCTCCACCCTGCCTTACGGCATCTAAATTTGACGGCCTGGAAGCTGAATCCCTGATTCTCAGGGGTAGAGGTCTGTCTCAGAAAGTAATCTCTACCCTAATCAGAGCCAGGAAACCGGTCTCTAGGGTGATTTATTACAGGGTCTGGAAGGCCTATGTAGGCTGGTGTGAGTCCAAGCGATGGCTTTCTCGCAAATTTACCATCGATAGAGTATTAAGTTTTCTCCAGCTAGGAGTGGATAAAGGATTGGCATTAAGCACAATCAAAGGACAGATTTCTGCTCTGTCAGTGTGGTTTCAGCGGCCGCTGGCCACCCACTCGCTGGTTAAGACCTTCCTTCAAGGGGTCTTACGTATTAGACCTCCAGTTAAATCCCCGCTTTGTCCGTGGGATTTAAATCTTGTTCTGTCAAGTTTACAGAAACAACCGTTTGAGCCGTTGGCTGATATTCCTTTGGTTCTACTGACAAGGAAGTTAGTATTTTTGGTTGCCATAGTTTCCGCAAGAAGAGTTTCGGAGCTGGCGGCCTTATCCTGTAAGGAACCATATCTTGTTTTTCATAAGGACAGGGTCGTTCTCCGCCCTCATCCTTCCTTCCTACCGAAGGTCATATCCAGTTTTCATTTGAACCAGGATTTGGTATTACCATCCTTCTTCCCTAAACCTACTTCCAGAAAGGAAGGGTTGCTGCATACCTTGGATATTGTCAGGGCCATGAAGGCCTATCTTAAAGCTACAAAGAAGATCCGGAAAACAGATGTGCTGTTCATTCTACCGGATGGGCCCAAGAAGGGGCAGGCAGCTGCAAAGTCCACCATTTCTAGGTGGATTAAGCAATTAATCACTCAGGCCTACGGCTTGAAAGGGTTGCCTCCTCCAGTATCATTAAAGGCTCATTCTACTAGAGCCATGGGCGCCTCCTGGGCAGCACACCACCAGATCTCTATGGCTCAAGTTTGCAAGGCGGCAACCTGGTCTTCTGTCCACACGTTTACAAAATTCTACAAGTTGGACGTAAGAAGGAATACTGATACTGCCTTCGGGCAGGCAGTGCTGCAGGCTGCAGTTTGAGACCCTCGGATTCCGGGGGCTCCTCTTTTTTGAGTTAAATTTAAAATTTAAAAATTATTTTTCTCAACTAAGTTGGATTTATTATGATTTGAGTATATCTCTAAATTAAATCCTTTTGTCTTGGAGATGTTCTCCCTCCCCTCATTGTAAGCATTGCTTTGGGACATCCCATATAGTAATGAATGCCGCTCTGTGTCCCGTGATGTACGATAAAGAAAAAGAGATTTTTAATACAGCTTACCTGTAAAATCTTTTTCTTGGAGTACATCACGGGACACAGAGCTCCCACCCCTCTTTTTTGAGGACCATTTTGGGAGGCATACTGCTTGCTACAAAACTGAGGTACTCCTCCTATGGGAGGGGGTTATATAGGGAGGGGCATTTCCTGTTTGAGATTGCCAGTGTCTACACCTGAAGATACTCCATATAACCCATATAGTAATGAATGCCGCTCTGTGTCCCGTGATGTACTCCAAGAAAAAGATTTTACAGGTAAGCTGTATTAAAAATCTCTTTTTTTTTTTGTTTTGTTATCTTAATAGCTTAATTTACCTTAATGCAGTGCTGTTTTCATGTCCTCATTGTTCGTTTTTGCTCTCAAGTTGCTGTAATTCTTCTCTGATCTCCTAACTTCCTGGTTGTCGGTTTCCTGATGACCACAGTACTGGGAGCTTTCTCTCTGTAGTCACTAATCAAGGAGGTGTGATTACTATGTGTCTAAAACCCCACAGCACCAATCCGTTTAGTTTTCCAAACCATCACTGCCCTGTATTGGCTCTGTACATCAGAGGCAGGAAACAACATGCAAAAACGAAACTATAAAGTACAGGTACATTATATGATTGATTTTTATCTATTTTTAATCATGTTTTAAAGGAATCAGTTACCGTATTTATCGGGCTATAACACGCCCCGGTGTATAGCGCGCACCCCCGAACTTGAAGGAAGATTCCTGCAAAAAAAATAGTTTGGATGCCCCTCGTCGGTGTCTTGCCTGTCGTCCATCGCGTCCTGTTCGTCGTCCATCGGCGGCCATCCCCGCTCGATTCCTGCTTCCCGCGCTGTGTTCGAACCACTGCGCCGACATATACCGAGCGGAGTACACTTGGGTATAGTCGGGCTGGCTCGACTCCTCTCGCATACAGGATGTGACTGTGAGAGGAGCCGATCCTGCCCGAGTGTACTGCGCTCGGTATATGTCGGCGCAGTGGTTCGAACAAAGCACGGGTATCGGCGTATATCGCGCACCCACGATTTTGCCCTGATTTTCAGGGCAAAAAAGTGCACGGTATACGCCGATTTAAATACGGTAACTATTATGTCTCTATACCCTGTAAACAGTCATTTCAGCAAAAAAATATATTCCTTTATAACTCCTTTTATGCATTATCCATTTACCCAGTTACTCACTGTACACTTCCTTTGTGGAGCTGCGACTCCATTTCTGTATCTTTTTATGTTTTCAATAAACTTTTTTGATGTGGGGGGGGGGGGGGGGGGGAATTTAAATAATTTACAGAGACATATTCCTGGGAATTATAGGCCAGTCAGCCTAACATCAGTAGTGGGTAAATTATTGAAAAGGATGATAAAGTTTTACTGAGGAGAATAATCTCTTTTGTCTGGCAGGAATGTCCCCTCATAAACCCATGCCGACTACCAATCTGCTAACATTCTATAAGGAAGTGAGCAACCATCTAGATATGGGAAGGGCTGTGGATGTGGTGTATCTGGGCTTTGCAAAAGCATTTGATCAAGTCCTCCATAAACGCTTAATTTACAAGCTAAGGTCTGCTGGCTTAGACCATAGGGTTTGTGCTTGGGTAAAAAACTGGTTACAGGGACGGGTCCAAAGGGTAGTAATAAATAACATGTACTCAGACTGGGGTAGTGAGTAGGGTACCCCAAGATTCTGTCTTGGGACGAATTCTATTCAACATATTCATAAATGACAGGATGGGATAAATAGTTCAGTCTCCGTTTTTGTGGATGACACAAAGTTAAGCAGAGTAACGAACGCTCATCAGGACATGGAAATTTTGCAGAATGACCTGAATACAATAAAGAAGTGGGCAGATAAATGGAAAATGATGTGGAGAAATGTAAAGTAATGCACTTGGGGTAAAAAAACAAATGTTAAATATTCACTAGGTGGCGTACAGCTGGGGGAGTCAAGGATAGAGAAGGATCTAGGGGTACTAGTAGATGACAGGTTGTGCAACAGCTGCCAAAGCCAGCAGAATATTTGCATGCATAAAAAAGGGGATATACTCCCAGGGACAAAACCATTATTCTGCCACTTTATAAAACTCTGGTTAGGCCTCATCTGGAGTTTTCAGTCCAGTACTGGTTACCAGTCCTCTGAAGAGATGTGCTGGAGAGTCCAAAGAAGGGCAAAGAAACTAATAAGGGGATTTGAGGACCTAAATTATAAGGAACAGCTGCAAACTATGGCCCGGATTCACTGGCGTATATTTATACCGCCGTAGCATATCTCCTTTACGCTACGCCGACGCAGCGCAGAGAGGCAAGCACTGAATTCACAAAGCACTTCTCCCAAATCTGCGCTGGGTTTCTCAGGCGTAGGTGGAAGTGGGTGTGAGCCATGCTAATGAGGCGTGACCCCATGCAAATGATGGGCTGAGCGCTGGACAGATACGTTTCGCCAACTGCGCATGCGCCGTCCTGTGGACGCATCCCAATGCGCATGCTCACAAATACGTCAGAACAACTGCCTAAGATACGACGGATCACTGCCTACGGCGTGAACGTAACCTACGCCCGGCCATATTCACGTCCAATGTAAACAACGTAAAATACGACGGCTTGAGTTCCCTGGTGCAGACCTTTGCATGTCTGCTGCTAAATTACACCTCGTATAGCATGCGCCGGGTGCACGTACGTTCGTGAATCGACGTATCGCCCTCATTTCCATATTTGAATAGAAAATCGATGGGAGCGCCAAATATGTCCAGCGTAAATATGCACCCACGATACGATGGCAAGTTACGTCGGTGAGATGAAGCCTATTTTTAGGCGTATCTCAGCTTTTGGGACCAGCGCACAGATAAGACTGCGCATATTTGCACTTACGCGGCGTATCTCGAGATACGTCGGGGCAAGTGCTTTGTGAATTCGGGCCATTGTATTTATTCTCGCTGGAGAAAAGTCGCTTGAGAGGAGATATGCTAGCGATCTACAAATATCTCAGGGGGTCCTTCATTGTTGGGGCAATACTGATATGGAACTCTCTCCCACAATTGGTGGTGGCTGCGGGCATGGATATATTTTAAAAGAATTTTGGATGTACAGCTTAAAGCAGAGGTGCAAATAAAGTGAACCTCTGCTTTTCGGAAACCCTCCCCCCCCTCTGGTGTCACATTTGGCACCTTTCAGGGGGGGTGCAGATACCTGTATGTGTGCCCACTTCCGGGAATGGATATCCACAGAATCTGCGGATATCTACGCCCCCCCCTGCTGTGTTCTGGGAAACGCACAGGCCCAGATTCAGAGAGCGGGCGCACATTACGCCGCCGTAGCGCAATGTACGCTATGCCAATGCAGCGCAGAGAGGCAAGCATGGAATTCACCAAGCCAGTGCTCCCAACGCTGCGCTGGGTTTCGAAGGCGTGCGTAGGTGGAAGTGGGCGTGAGCCATGCAAATGATGGGCCGAGCGCCAGACAGATACGTATCACAAACTGCGCATGCGCCGCGACATGGGCTCACAACCACGGCGGAACAACTGCCCAAACTACGCCGGATCACTGCGTACGGCGTGAACGTAACCTACGCCCAGCCAGACACGTCCAACGTAAAATACGCCGGCTTGTGTTCCCTGGTACAGACCTTTGCATGTCTGCTGCTGGGTTACACCTCCTTTATTGGGAATAAATTTACGCCGGACGTACAACTTGCGCGCACTGCGTCGGGCGCACGTATGTTCGTGAATCGCCGTATTGCACTCATGCCGTATTGCACTCATGCCCTCACTCACTCATTCGAATGGCTAATCAATGGGAGTGCCACCCTACGCCGGCAAGTTACGTTGGCGGGATGAAGCCTGTTTTTAGGCGCATCTTAGTTTGTGGGTCCGGCGCACAGATATGACGGCGCACATTTGCACTTACGTCGGCGTATCTTGTTATACGTTGGAGTAAGTGCTTTGTGAATCTGGGCCCTTGTTCCCAGAACACAGCGGGACCAGTAAAAGGCGCCCAGCGCGTGTGCAGTTGCGGCTTCACTGCCAAGTTCCCAACGCTTCACTACCTGATTCCCTCACAGAGGATGGCGGCGGGGCAGCCGAGAGACGAGCGTTTGCTCATCTTCTGCTGCCGACATCGCAGGCACGCTGGTCAGGTAAGTGTCCATTTATTAAAAGTCAGCAGCTGCAGTATTTGTAGCTGCTGGCTTTTAATATTTTTATTTTAGGTGGACCTCCGTTTTAAAGGACACTGGATGGACTATTGTCGTTTTTTTCAGCCTTACCTACTATGTAAGGTTTACAACCACTTTAAGTTCCAGGAATGTCTCACAGATGAGATTTTTGGTTATGATTTGCCCCAAATTGTTTTACACTTGAAGCTGTTTTGTACTGATGGCTGAAGGACAAAACATAATGTTTTGCTCACTGGGTTCTCTATAAAAAATGTGATTCACGTTCCCATCTCATTCCACAATTGCCTGACCTTGAAGAAATGCTTTATCTAAGAAGGAATTCTAGTTGGTCATATCTCCTAATAGTAACGGGCCAAAGCAACCACATTGTAAACTACAGTTGTGTTAAAAAAAATAAAAATGGCATAAGGCAACATGACCTCGTCAAGTATTTTTATGTATTCAAACTGATCCCTGGTATGCGATAAATGGGCCCAACAGCATAGTATGAGAATCATCCCCATATCTTGATGCTTGCGCCACCATACTTCAGCGTACTATGGCTTGATCTCAGTATTTGGGGGTCATCTGACAAACTATGTGGCCCCTAGATCCAAAAAAACAATGTTGCTTTCATCAGTCAACAAAATGTTGTTTAACCCCCCTTCCCAGACGGTGTCAGTACAGTGCATATTTTTATCACTGAATTTTTGTAACTGGCCCCCAAAAAGTGTGTGTGTAATATATATATATATATATATATATATATATATATATATATATATATATATATATATATATATATATATATATATATATATATATATATATATAAAAATTTTTTTTTTTTTTTTTTTTTTTTTTTTTGCCACAATATTGCAGTCCTGCTATAAGTTGCTGATTGCTGCCCTTACTAGTAAAAGTAAAATTATCCCATAGTTTGTAGACTTTTGCGCAAAAAAATCAATATATGCTTTGTTTTTGTTTTGTTTTTTAACTAAAATATGTAGCAGAATACATATTGGTCTAAATTGATGAAGACTTTTAGACTTTTTTTTTTTTTTTTTTTTTTAATAGGATATGTTTTATAGCAGAAAGTTAAAGTGGATGTAAACCGAAATATATATATTTTTTGCTGTCACAATGTAGAGTAAAAGATTTCCGATCTGTGCCCAGTCTTGCCACACAGTTAATCCAGCTCTGAGCAATCTTCTTTTAATGTTCAGTGAAATAAAACGGACGTACAGAGACAAACCTTAGTCCATTCCGCCCCCTTGCTTTGAGTCACAGGTTATTTACATGGGAAAAATGGAAAGAAACTGCGCTAAAAAATACCAGAAAGAAGAAAAAGGAGGGAGGAAAAAAAGAACCTGCAACGTAGTCAGTCTAATCCCTCCCAGGTGCTGCGATTACCGTGTAAACAATAAATACAAGAAATAAACATAAGAAAAATATAAATCGCGCTACCTCAACCACCCTTCTTGACAAACACGAATGTATGCAAGTGGGTGATCTATAGTGATATAAGTGAGAGGCTGGCTGCTATATCAAAAGTGACCGTGATGGCCACTAGGATGCAACATGCAGAAACCTCAAAATCCCTCAGCAATCATAGTGATGGTGATTTACAAGAAAAATAAACAAAAAACAACAGGCACTTGAATCAAAAACCATCAGCTAAATATGGGTTTTGGCTCTGAATGAGTTAATAAACAGTCCAAAATGTTGACAATGAAGAGTCCATTAAATAGCAGGTAATATGTCAAACACTCGTGCATCTGTGCCACATTACAGATTGGTTATAAACGTTTAGTAACATAATGGGGTTAAAAAAACAAATAATTACAAAGAGCAAATAATCGCTACTGTAAGGGGTTAATTTTTTTTTTACTGTGGGACAGTGAAAGTAATATTTACAGTAGCGATTTTGCTTTTTTGTACTATCATGTGTCTCTCCCGTGTTATATACAGTGATGTGCTGATATACAAAGTAAAGATTTTTTTTTTTTTTTTCCGCTCGCAGGCACGTCAGCTGATACTTCAGAATGGATTAACTCTGACAGATCTGGAGAGACACCCGGAGGTAATCATGACTGTACAGCACAGCCGGCGGAGGGTATTGGGTATTGCCAGCCACAGGCTTGAAGGATATTCCTTGTTTCCGATCATCAATATGGAAGTAAAACTGATAAACGACTTGCCAGCAGGTGAAGTTTTTGGTGGAAAAGTCTTTATATCCTCCTTCACCTGGATGGCAGACTTTCAGATTTAGAGGGGTCAATTCACTAAGTTTTATATAACTGCTCATAAAATGCAGTAACAATTATGCAAGTGTTCAATTCATTAAGAATTTTGCATTAAATACCGAATGCGATATTTTGTAAATTTTTGGGGCCTCGTAAAAATGTTGTGTTTTTTATTTTTATTTTTTTATAGCTTGAACTATTTTTCCCATTATGGGCGTGAGTGGGGCCTCATGTCTAAGTTTTGCCTAAGGCCCCATACACACGATAGAATCCATCCGCTGAAAAATCCCAGCGAATGGGTTTCAGCGGATAGATCCTATGGTGTGTACACTCCAGCGGATCTTTTTCCGCGGATATTTCTCCCCTGGGATGGATTCCAGCAGATCGACTATTTGCTGACATGCTAAACAAATCTATCCGCTGGAGTCCTTCCCAACGGATGGATCCGCTGGTCTGTATAGACTCACCGGATCCATCCGTCCGAAGGGATCCCCCGCATGCGTCGTAATGATTCGATGCATGCGTGGAATTCCTTATATGACAGCGTCGCGCACGTCGCCGCGTCATAATCGCGGCGACGGCGCGACACGTCATCGCCAGAGGATTTTGGCGCGGATTTCAATGCGATGGTGAGTACACTCCATCGCATTGAAATCCGCGCAAATCCTCGAGAGGATTTATCCGCGGAAACGGTCCGCTGGACCGTATTCGCGGATAAATCCTCTCGTGTGTATGGGGCCTAAGGCCTCATAAAGCCTAGAGCTGCCTCTGGCTGGATGTATTGCTTAAAAGCAAGGGTCTGGAGGAGGGCTGGAGGTGTGAGGGACACATGAAATGGCCTGGAGCGCCGGATTCAACCTGCGGGTCTTGTTTGACACCTATGCCCTATACCAGTGGTCTCCAAACTGCGGCCCCTTTCTTGCTTATATTTGGCCCTTGGGGCACTATTTTCATCCACTGATATCAACAGTGGGACATAATTCCGATTTTATTGACACCGATGATGTGCCAGAATTGCTCCCAATGGCACCAATGATGGAGCACAATTCCTCCGAATGACACCAACAATGAGGCACAATGACACAAATGATGGGGCACTATTCCTCCCAATGACAACAATGATGGAACACAATTCCTCCCAATGACATCAACAGAGTTATTGCCACTGACTTCGGGACCTTTTCTACTCCCAATAGCCACAGTCCGGCCCCCCTTATGGCTGAAGGACAGTAAACTGGCCCTTTTGTTTAGAAAGTTTGGAGACCCCTGCTCTATACTATGTCTCCTCTGCAATTTAAAAGCCTGATAGTAATTGTAGTTTAATGCTTTCAAAAAGGTTGAATGAGAACCATAATGTTAAAATACAGAGCTCCCTCTAGTGGCCAATCTACAAACCTTTTTTTTTTTTTGTATTACTATTACGGTATATAGGAATATACGGTGTATATACAAAGGATATAGGAGCAGACCTGAGCCTCATGAAAATGTACTTTTTTTTTCTCTGCCAGTGGAACAGTTTTCATTGGTTTTAAATAGCAATTGCCACTGGATGGTGCCAGGTATCAAAGGAATTTTCTACATTTGTAGAGTAGTGGTGGCCGGTCCATAAGGGGCACAGGGGCACTGCCCCCATAAAAAGGTGTGGTGTTTTTTTTTTTTTTTTTTTTAAATAACTGATATCACTAACATTTTTAACACCTTAAAGTTAATTTTTTTTAGTTATATTATTTATTTAAAACATTCGAATGTGTATTCACTTTCACCGAGTGACTTGCTATGCACATTTGTTAAATCATCCACAATAGTCATTCACAATAGATTGCCCTTTTTAAAAGAGTTTTTTTTTGTTTTTTTTTAAATAAAGCACAAGGATTCAAATGCTTTCCCACTATCAGCTAGTTTGTATGCACAGTTGTGTTTTTTTTTCTCTGTGTAATTTACTGCTGTTCTGTCTTCTTCTGACCCCATTAACAGCTCGATGTTGCAATTGATGGCGCTGATGAAGTTGATTCAGATCTCAACCTCATCAAAGGTGGAGGGTAAGGTGTACTGTTTTAATCCATTTGAAGTGTTGTGTGATTTTTTTTTTTTTTTTTTTTTTTTTATAGGAGTGTTTTAATTTCAATAAAAGTTGTTAGTTTGATAGTAGTAGGGTTTTTTTCTAGGTATTATACAGATCTTTGGTCCTTCCTTTTATCTATGTACATGCTTTGATATGTACAACACCTACAGTAATAAAACACAGTGGCAGCTGGTGGTCACCTGCTCCCCCTCAGTTGGTTGGTCACCAGCCCTGCACTTACACCACCTAGGTGCCCCTAACCACCCCCCCCCCCCCGATTGGACCGGCCGCCACTGGTCAAATGCATTTAGAATGTTTCATTTATATCATGAACTCGCTTTACGTTCACTGCAGAACTGCTTCACTCCTCCATACAACTCCTATGGGAATGGAATAGCAACTAATAGTTATGTGAATTCTGAATGATCTCAGAAGTGTTTCAAACTGATTTCATAAGCGTGCTGCAGTTACCCATCAAAGCTTGTTAACAGGGCAGTACAGCCAGCCCTCCTGTAGGGGGCCCGAGCTCTATCCCTTCAGAAGGGGGGCCAGAAACCTGCAGGAGAGGAGAACCAGCTGTAGTGCTTTGCAACAACTGTGGATCCCGTGTAGCGATGCCGGCTTTCTCCCTCCGGCAGCTCTGCAGAGGGATCAGTTCTATATACTTGCCCTGATCTGAAGGAGATGGCTGCAAAGTCCCTGCCTGTGCCTTTGCCAAGTCCTGAAACTCCCCGCTCCCCCTGGCCCATAGTTGGCAGGGTTATCTCCTGTCAGGTAATGAATGAGCAGGAAGCTTGCACCCCCTCCCTCCAGATCATACTCTCACTGCTGTGTGTTCAAGGTGAACTCCAGGGTTTGGATGGAGCAGTGCTGCTGCTGGAAGGGGGTGCATGTGGTTGGGGCGGGGGGTTGCTGCTTGGGTGAAGGGACGGAAATTTTTGGGTTTTGTTCAGGGGGTGATTATGGAGCCAGCCTAGAACTGTAGGTAGCTGCCACTGCAGTGCTGGAGCCAGCTATTGATATTTTTATGGTGAACTGTTTTTTTTTTTTTTTTTTCCTAAACCTTCTAGGGGATGTTTGGCCCAAGAAAAAATTGTTGCTGGTTGTGCAAAGTCCTTCATCGTTATTGCAGATTATAGGTACGCTTACAAATGTTGTGTCTGTGTTTTGTAAGCTGACTGAATGACACCAGAGAGAATGTGATGCTTGGTAGACATGTGCGATTCCGTTCGTAACAAATGGATTTTCGTACAAATTTGTTAGTATTCGTACATTCGGATCAATTTGAACATCCGACTAGCTGAAAGTACTAAAATATGAAAATGACGGAATTACGAATAAGCAAAATAACGAACAAGTGAAAATACGAACGTACGATTGGACAAACTTGCTAAAATACGAAACACCGGAGCCGCAAAAGAACAAAAACGACATCTATGACGAACGATTTTCATTCCGTATTTTAAATCCTTTGTCTGTTCGTAATTTCGTATTTTCATTTGTGTGTTTTGTAAACCGTTTCTTTTGTCTGTTCGTAAATTTGTGTACTCTAAAATCGTTTTTTCAAATGGGCAGTGTAGTTAGTGAGTGATGTATCTTACTTAATATTAGGGTTGTCCAGATACCGATACCAGTATCGGTATCGGGACCAATACCGAGTATTTGCGCTAGTACTCGTACTCGCGCAAATACTCCCGATACCAAAATAGAATACTTTTTTTTTTTTTTTTTTTTTTTTTTGTGACATCGAACACAAATTGGATGGCACCATTGGATGGCACTGATAGGTGGCACTGGCATTGATTGAATGGCACTCATAAATGGATGGCACTGATAGGTGGCACTGGCATTGATTGGGTGGCACTGATGAGATGCACTAATAAGCTGCCTCCCTGCACTGATGCACTAATGGGCACTGATCTGCACTGATAGGTGGCACTGGCTAGCTGCACTTTTGGGCACTGGCACCGATGAGCTGCACTGACAGTGATCACTACTTCAATGATATGCAGTTTTCCAGTACCGTATGCTAAAAAACAGCCCCACACCATGATGTACCAGTTCTTCATAATTCTAAAGAAAATATCTTTGGTCTGTATTGTGGTTTGAAAACGGTCACATGACATTAAAAAAAAAGTATCGGTATTCGGTATCGGCGACTACTTGAAAAAAAGTATCGGTACTTGTACTCGGTCCTAAAAAAGTGGTATCGGGACAACCCTACTTAATATCTTAGCCAATCAGCTTATCTCTTTTTGTGCTGGGTCACATTGGACAGTGTAAAGCCTCGTACACACGATTGGACTTTAAACAAACTTTTCCGTGGATTTTTGTCCGAAGGGAGTTGGCCGGGCACACCCAGAGAACACACGGTCGGACTTTGCACCATCGGACTTTTGTTGCTGAAAAGTTTGTCCGTTTTGCAGAGCGAACTTTTGTCCGATGAAACCCGAAAAAGTTTGTCCGATGGAGCGTACACAAGGTCGGATTTTGTTGGCAAAAAGTCAGACCGTGTGTATGGCACTTAAGAGAACGTTTATCTTAATATGAATTAGCCGCGTGTTGAAAATTAAACTAAAATACGCGATTGCGAATGACCACGCCGCAATGTATTTACGAAAGTACAAAATTACGAATCCATTCGAAGCACGGTAATAGACACGAATCAACAAAAACAAAAAAACAATGTTGCGAATCAACGGAAAAGGCAAATTTACATATTTAACAATTGCTAAATTACGAATAGTGTACCGAATTAATGAAAATGATCTAACAAAATTACGAATTTCAAATCCACGAAAATAAATTGGACAGAATTAAGAATCATTCAGTATCAACGAAAATAAAACTGTTACGAAAATACGAACAGGTCCGAATGGGAAAACTTGCGTCTCACGAAATTATGAATCTAGACGGAACAAAAACAAAACAAAAACATTTTTTTTTTTTGTTGTGCACATGTCTAATGCTTGGTTTGCATTATTACTACTTAAGAGCATTTGGTTGCTTTAAACCAGGAGTCTCTAACTGGTGGCCCTCCAGCTATTGTAGAACTACAACTCCCATTGCAAGGCTGATGGTTACAAGCATGATGGGACTTGTAGTTCTGCAACAGCTGGAGGGCTGCCAGTTTGAGACCCTGTGTGTGTGTGTGTGTGTGTGTGTGTGTTGGTTTGTGTGTGTTAATTATTATTTTTGTGTTTTTTCTATTTACACAGAAAAGATTCAAAGAATTTTGGAGATCAGTGGAAGAAGGGTATTCCCATAGAAGTCCTTCCAATGGCTTACGTTCCAGTGAGCAAAGCAATACAAAAGAAGTTTGGTGGTGTGGCGGAGTTGAGGATGGCTGTTAGTAAGGCTGTAAGTAATGATGAATATTATAGACCTAATACGTTCTAGTCCTCTAAATTTTCAGAGATTTTCTAAATTGGCATTTATATGGGCGTACCAATCTGTACACGTGTGCAAAGGGGTCACCTTCACCCATGTTGAATGCACAGGTGCTCCTTACTAGGGATGAGCTTCGAGTTTGAGTCGAACATTGCCTGTTCGGCGAACAACGAACAGTTTGGGGTGTTTGTGGCAAATTCGAAAAGCCGCGGAACACCCTGTTAAAGTCTGTGAGATATCTAAAGTGCTAATATCCAAGTTATTGTCCTAAAAAGTGTTTGGGGACCTGGGTCCTGTCCCAGGGGACATGTATCAATGCAAAAAAAAGTTTTAAAAACTGACGTTTTTTTTCAGGAGCAGTGAATTTAATAATGCTTTAAGTGAAACAATAAAAGTGAAATATTCCTTTAAATTTCGTATCGGGGGGGGGGGGGGGGGGGGGGGGGTGTAAAGTATGCATGTGAAATGGCGTTCCCATACTTGGAACTGTCTCTGCACAAAGTGTCATTTAAAACTGACTCGTGGCTATAATGAATTGTCGGCTCCCGGCAATTCAGAGAGAATTCATTCATTAAAAAAAAGCGTGGGGTCCCCCCAAATTCAATTACCAGGCCCTTCAGGTCTGGTATGGATATTAAGGGGAACCCCGCCGTCAATTAAAGACGTGGGGTTCCCCCCAAATATCCATTCCAGACCCTTCAGGTCTGGTGTGGATTTTAAGGGGAACTCCACCCCAAATTTAAAAAGAAAATGGCGTTAGGTTTCCCCAAAAATCTACACCAGACCCCTTATCTCTCGTCCCCCCCCCTTCTTTTCTGCGGCCGGCCAGGTTACGTGCTCGGATAAGGGGTCTGGTGTGGATTTTTGGGGGAACTCCACGCCACTTTTTTTTTTTTTTATAATTTAGGGTGGAGTTCTCCTTAAAATCCACACCAGACCTGAAGGTTTTTTTTTTTTTTGAATGAATGAATGAATTCTCTCTGAATTGCCGGGAGCTGACAATTCATTATAGCCGCGAGTCAGTTTTTTTTTTTTTTTTTTTCCTTCAGAAATCACACTTTGTGCAGAGACAGTTCTAAGTACGGTAAACATGCGCTATTTCACAGGCATACTATGCACCCTTCCCCCCCCCCCCCGGTACCAAATTTAAAGGAATATTTCACTTTTATTGTTTCACTTCGCATTATTAAAATTGCTGCTCCCGAAAAACTGACGTTTTTAAAACTTTATTTGCATTGATAAATTTCCCCTGGGGCAGGACCCAGGTCCCCAAACACTTTTTAGGACAATAACTTGCATATTGGCCTTTAAAATTATCACTTTAGATTTTAAACGCTCGAGTCCCATAGACTTTAATGGGGGTTCTAAACTTCACACGAACGTTTGGTGTGTTCGCAGGTTCTGGTGCGAACCGAACGGGGGGGGTGTTCGGCTCATCCCTACTCCTTACAGATCCATGTGGGTCTGATGCAGAAATCATGACACAGACTGCATTCTGACCCACACAGAAGTACACTCTGGGATGCATGTGGACATCCATGCAGGTCTGTGCAGCTGGCCGTCTGTCATTGAATTCACAAGGCTGGCTGCACAGATCTGCACGGGAACATTGTGAATCCCACATGGGTGAAGGCGAACCCTTTTGCACAGCTACACGGTATGGTACGCCCATGTAAGAAGAGGGTTTATTGTCCCCTGACACCTTCCACCTATATGGATTGCTATTGGATAGTAGAGCTGTCCATTAAAATGATTTTGCATTAAGAAAACGTATGGGGAGTCTCCTAATCCATGAACAGCCCAATCGGCTTCCTTACAAGCCGCTCTACATGGCAGGTTTGCACCCCCCATTAAATGGGGGCTCCCCTCCTCCTTCCACCTACTCTCGTGCCTATATACATATACTTATATATAGCTTATTTGCTGATGTTAAGTCTATTATACGGTGTCAGGTCTTTCTTTTTACAATTCATTATTAATGATTTTGTTGATATCTTCCCCCCCCCCCCCCCCCCAATTTTTCATCCCCCCCCTTTTTTTTTTTTTTTTTGGACTTGCCTATACCTACCCGGTCTCACATATACTGAAACTCTCTCTATGTTGTTACCTTATATATTTTGTTATTAGTTATGTTTATATGAAGTACAAACACATGCACATAACTGTTTTTGCCAGACTAGCTATCCTTACACATTGCCTGGCTCATCCGCCGTTGCTGGATTGTTCCCCATTCCCCCTGCTCGGCACGCGGGCTTCCCTGATTTCTGGGCTTGTCCGCTGGCCCTGCTGGTGGAAATTGGACTTTGTTGTCCACTTTCATTTTTGACTGAACCAAGGGACCCCCTGTCCCTTGGTCCCTTCGTCTGGCACTTTTAAGCTGTCAGCTTTTTTTGCCCTTATGGCACCTCATTATAAAGTTTATTTTTCTGGAAGACTTCCTACTCTCCCAATGCAATACTATTTCAATTTTGTAATTTACAGCATACAATGTCTATATCTGTTATGCACTACCATCTCCCCTCTATTATTAGGAGTTCTGCTAATGTCTACTGCACTTAATATTTTTGATGTTTATCATTTATTAAATTCCAACCCTTTTTTCCCCGAGCCCCCCTTTAATCTCCCCTTACTCACGCAGTCATTTCTCATAATGTCCAGGGCTTTAACTCCCCTAATAAACGTAAGAAGGCTTTTAGACATTATAAGAGATTGGGTGCAGACATCATTTTAATGCAAGAAACACATTTCTCAGAAGCCAATCACCCCCAATACTTTGATAAGTCCTTCAACCAACTACACTACACCACATTCTCTAATAAGTCTCGTGGTGTTGCAATTTTTATCAGAAACACAGTGATTTTCGAACTACAGTCTGTCTTCAAAGATGCAGAGAGTAGATATATTATTCTGAAGGGCAGCATTAACAGACGCAAAATAACAATAGCTTCATTATACGCCCCAAATGACGCCCAAACCTCTTTCTTTAAGACATTTTTTGATACGCTTGACCAATATGTATCCCCCCATATGATTATAGGAGGAGACTTTAACCTTGCCGCGCACCCCGCACTAGACAGAAACAAAACATCTCCCTCTTCTAAAGCCTTTACCAAAACCATCAACAGTTTTCTTAATAAATCTCAATTAATTGACTCCTGGAGAGCTCACAATGTCGGAGTTAGGGCATACACACACTATTCTCACCCTCACGACTGTTTCTCCAGACTAGACTACATTTTCTGCACTCCCATTCTTTTGGCCAACTCTTCTAAAGCCACAATCCATCCCTGCCCATGGTCTGACCATAATATTGCAGCATTTGAGACTTCCCAAATTGGATTAGCCCCAACCACCTTCAAATGGCGTCTCAATGATTCTCTGCTTTCGGACCCCTCTTCCCACCAACAAATTAAATCTCACATAGAAGACTATTTTCGAGAGAATGTCCCTGGAGAGGTGCTCCCCACTTCCATCTGGGCCGCCCATAAAGCGGTCTTGAGGGGGCATATCATAAACATAGCTGCTATTAAGCACAAAGCCAAACTCACTGACATTAAATGTCTTACCAGAGAATTAAATGACTTGTATAACAAATTAAACTCCTCCCCCTCACCATCTCTGTCCGATCTCATTCAATCTAAACGCCAAGCCCTTAACACGTTACTCTCAGAAGACACTGAAAAATCTATCGGATTCTCCAAAGCCAAATTTCTCCTACAGGGCAACTCGGCCTCGGCTATGTTTGCCCGTAAACTGAATCATGATACTAAACCTCCCCATGTATACCATTCAAGAAACCAAAGGGGTAATTATGTTACCCATCCTCAAGATGTTCTCCAGATTTTCACCTCATTCTATAAGGACCTCCTCTCTGGTCCCCAAACCCACCCCAACCCGTCTTCTTTAGCCTGGCTAAATTCTTTACACCTTCCTAAACTCGATGACGCTCAGGTTTCATCTTTAAATGAACCTTGCTCTGAATCTGAGATCGCGGATATCATTAAATCCATTAAGTCATCAACAGCCCCTGGCCCAGATGGCTTCACAGCCATATACTATAAAAAATGTGCCCCTCTATTAGTGCCCAGCCTTACAAAACTATTCAACCATGTCCTCCAGGGGGGACACTTCCCTGAGGACATGCTGCTGGCTAACCTTTCCCTAATGCCTAAACCCCAAAAAGACCATTCTCTCCCTCAAAACTTTCGTCCAATTTCGGTCCTTAACAATGATCTTAAATTATTCGGTAGACTGCTTGCAAATAGATTGTCCTTGGTGATCACCTCCCTCATACACGTAGACCAAACAGGCTTTAGCCCAGGTAGACAAATTGTCGACAACATCAGATTGGTCACTAACATTATACAAGACGCCAACCTACACTCCCGCCCCCTATGCCTACTTAGTCTGGACATCCATAAGGCATTCGACTGTGTAAACTGGTCGTACCTCAATCATCTTCTCCCGAAGTTCGGCATCTCGGAGAAATTTATACATGGATTTAATGCTCTCTACCACCTTCCCAAGACCAGAATTAGGATTCCTGGTAGTAATTCAGACTTCTTTCCCCTTAGCAGAGGCACCAGACAGGGTTGCCCCCTTTCCCCCTCTCCTTTTTGCCTTAGCCATAGAGCCTCTCGCTCACGCCATTAGACATAACCCTAACATCCAGGGCTACCGTAAAGAACCACATCAATTTAAACTTAGTCTGTATGCTGACGATGCCCTCCTATTCTTGACAGAACCCCACACCTCTATCCCTAATCTTTTGTCAGTACTCAAATCATTCCATAAACTCTCTGGCCTGTCTATCAGCACCAACAAATGTTCCATTCTCCCAATCAACTGCCCCCCTGATCTTATTTCCCTGATGAAACAAAACTTTAACTTTATATGGCCACATTCATCGTTTAAATATCTTGGCGTTCAGATCACAACATCACACAACTCACTGTACAAATCTAATTACCTACCCTTATTCTCTCATATCAGCGCCTTAATTAAGGTATGGTCCTCATATCATATCTCCTATCTCGGTAGGATCTGCGCTTTTAAGATGACCATCCTCCCGAAGCTACTATACTTCTTCAGGGCACTACCAATCAACGTACCTAAATCCCGCCTAGAAACCCTCCAAAGAGAAATTAATACATTTATTTGGAATGATAGGAAACCCAGATGCAGCTACTCTCTTATGCACAGACCCCAACCTAGAGGAGATCTTGGCCTACCAAACTTATGGTATTATTTTCTAGCTGCTAAGTTAATACAACTGACACAATGGTTTTCCCCTTATGAGGATATCCCATGGCTCCGCTTCGAATCACTCTCGATACAGCCCCTAAACCTTAAGGGTATTCTGTGGTCCAGGGTAACACCACACCATGTTCTCTCCAGAAAAAATATAATTGTAGCACAGATGCTGCAGCTTTGGAGGAGGATATGTGATAAGCATAATCTCGCTTCTCCAACTCCCCCCCCTTTCGACTTACCTAGGTGACCCCAGGTTCCCTCCCGCCTTCCCAGACAAGTCCCCATTCAACGACTGGATCGTTAATAACCTTACTACATTAAAATCACTCACCTTCAACTCGTCATTCCTTTCTTTCTCCTTCTTACAAGATAAGTACAAGCTCTCCCCTTCTCACCTCACTCAATACTCCCAAATCAAGGAGTTTTTTGAAAATAATTTCTCCACTCATATCTCCCCCCCTAGCACCCTATTTGAACAGGTTTGCTCCTCCTGCCCTAGGGACAAAGGCTTAATATCTTCCTTCTACAACTTCCTAAACTCCTTATTTCAACCAGATAAATCAGGCCCAATGCTACGCTGGGAACTAGAACTTAATTGCTCCTTCCCAGTTGACCAGTGGTCAGTTATGATAGAAAATCTTAGAAAAAGTAATCGTGCGGCCGCCTTTAGAGAAACCCCTTTAAAGATTTTCACCAGATGGTACATGACCCCGGCTAAAATTCACTCCTTCTACCCTAATACCTCCCCAAACTGCTTCAGAGGTTGGCAACTACTTCCACATCTTTTGGGAATGTAATTTATTGAAACCCATATGGCTAGAACTGGTAAATAGACTTGAAAGTATCCTCAAGAAAAAAATCTCCCTTACCCCACAAATATGTCTACTCTATTCCACGGTCCCAGATGTTCCCCCTCCATGTAACAGATTGATTCATTCATTCATCAGTGCTATACAGTGGATGATCGCCTGTAACTGGAAATCTCAAATCCTCCCATGGCCCCAAGTGTTATCTAGAATGGAATCTATCAGACTCTCAGAACGTATCCACCACACCTTATACGATGGCATGCATATTTTCTCCAACAAATGGATATATTGGTCCTTGCCCCCCTGAAAAATATCCCCACCATCTCAAAATATTGGTTATGTGCACCATCCGCTTTTCCACTGGTCTTGCTGTCTTTTTGCTAATTTCGTATACATGCCTTGCCTCTAATGTATTATTCTCGTCTTGATTATGTACACAAATCATTCCCCCCCCCCTTGGCATACCTCTTCCACTCCTACCCTCATCTCATTGTATTGCATTTCCTGTATCATTCCTATCCCAATGCATTGTTTTGTACCATTTTACTTGTCTTCCAAATAAAACCTTTTTTGAAAACAAAAAAAAGAAAACGTATAAAGAGGAAAAGGATGGGGTTAGTGGTAACGACTAAATGTCTTGGCTTGTAATTGTGGTACGGGGCATCCCATATTGAAATGCTTGTGCTTTTTTTTATAAAGAAACTCAAATAAGATTTTTTTGAAAACTTCATGTATCTTAACCACTTCAGCCCCGGACCATATTGCTGGTCAATGACCGGGCCACTTTTTGCGATTCGGCACTGCGTCGCTTTAACTGACAATTGTGTGGTCCTGCGACGTGGCTCCCAAACAAAATTGCCGTCCTTTTTTTTTCCCCACAAATAGAGCTTTCTTTTGGTGGTATTTGATCACCTCTGCATTTATTTTTTGCGCTATAAACAAAAATAGAGTGACAATTTTGAAAAAAGATGAATATTTTTTTTTTTTACTTGTGGCTATAATAAATATCCCCAAAAATATATAAAAAATCCATTTTTTTTTTTCCCCCTCAGTTTAGGCCGATACGTATTCTTCTACATATTTTTCGTAAAAAAAAATCGCAATAAGCGTTTGATTGGTTTGCGCAAAAGTTATAGCGTCTACAAAATAGGGGATAGTTTTATGGCATTTTTATTAATAGATTTTTTTTTTTTTACTAATAATGGCGGCGATCAGCGTTTTTTATTTATTTAGGGGATAGTGTAACTGCGGCGGCTGGTCGGCAAGCGGTTAAAGACTATCCTCCACCTTTTCGCACTGTTACATCCATATTTAAGAGCTTAACATGGTGCAAATAGGACCACCACCAAACTGCTGTGTGTGTGTGTGTGTGTGTGTAATATAAAATACATTCTAATTTTATATATATATATATATATATATATATATATATATATATATATATATATATACACACACACACACACACACACACACACACACACACACACACACACACACACACACACACACTGCCTTGAAAGTGTATTTATATCCCTTTTAAATTTTCCACACTTTGTCATGTTACAACCAAAAACGTAAATGTGTTCTGCACCCCCCTCCCCCTGAAAGGTGTCAAATGTGACACCGGAGGGGGG